>NC_090718.1:16194031-16198172 GCF_040954835.1 Lepisosteus oculatus
AGGGTTAGGGTTAGGTTGGTAGGGTTAGGGTTAGGGTTAGGGTTAGGGTTAGGGTTAGGTTAGGGTTAGGGTTAGGGTTAGGGTTAGGGTTAGGGTTAGGGTTAGGGTTAGGGTTAGGGTTAGGGTTAGGGTTAGGGTTTAGGGTTAGGGTTAGGGTTAGGGTTAGGGTTAGGGTTAGGGTTAGGGTTAGGGTTAGGGTTAGGGTTAGGTTAGGGTTAGGGTTAGGGTTAGGGTTAGGGTTAGGGTTAGGGTTAGGGTTAGGGTTAGGGTTAGGGTTAGGGTTAGGGTTAGGGTTAGGGTTAGGGTTAGGGTTAGGGTTAGGGTTAGGGTTAGGGTTAGGGTTAGGGTTAGGGTTAGGGTTAGGGTTAGGGTTAGGGTTAGGGTTAGGGTTAGGGTTAGGGTTAGGGTTAGGGTTAGGGTTAGGGTTAGGGTTAGGGTTAGGGTTAGGGTTAGGGTTAGGGTTAGGGTTAGGGTTAGGGTTAGGGTTAGGGTTAGGGTTAGGGTTAGGGTTAGGGTTAGGGTTAGGGTTAGGGTTAGGGTTAGGGTTAGGGTTAGGGTTAGGGTTAGGGTTAGGGTTAGGGTTAGGGTTAGGGTTAGGGTTAGGGTTAGGGTTAGGGTTAGGGTTAGGGTTAGGGTTAGGGTTAGGGTTAGGGTTAGGGTTAGGGTTAGGGTTAGGGTTAGGGTTAGGGTTAGGGTTAGGGTTAGGGTTAGGGTTAGGGTTAGGGTAGGGTTAGGGTTAGGGTTAGGGTTAGGGTTAGGGTTAGGGTTAGGGTTAGGGTTAGGGTTAGGGTTAGGGTTAGGGTTAGGGTTAGGGTTAGGGTTAGGGTTAGGGTTAGGGTTAGGGTTAGGGTTAGGGTTTAGGGTTAGGGTTAGGGTTAGGGTTAGGGTTAGGGTTAGGGTTAGGGTTAGGGTTAGGGTTAGGGTTAGGGTTAGGGTTAGGGTTAGGGTTAGGGTTAGGGTTAGGGTTAGGGTTAGGGTTAGGGTTAGGGTTAGGGTTAGGGTTAGGGTTAGGGTTAGGGTTGGTTAGGGTTAGGGTTAGGGTTAGGGTTAGGGTTAGGGTTAGGGTTAGGGTTAGGGTTAGGGTTAGGGTTAGGGTTAGGGTTAGGGTTAGGGTTAGGGTTAGGGTTAGGGTTAGGGTTAGGGTTAGGGTTAGGGTTAGGGTTAGGGTTAGGGTTAGGGTTAGGGTTAGGGTTAGGGTTAGGGTTAGGGTTAGGGTTAGGGTTAGGGTTAGGGTTAGGGGTTAGGGTTAGGGTTAGGGTTAGGGTTAGGGTTAGGGTAGGGTTAGGGTTAGGGTTAGGGTTAGGGTTAGGGTTAGGGTTAGGGTTAGGGTTAGGGTTAGGGTTAGGGTTAGGGTTAGGTTAGGGTTAGGGTTAGGGTTAGGGTTAGGGTTAGGGTTAGGGTTAGGGTTAGGGTTAGGGTTAGGGTTAGGGTTAGGGTTAGGGTTAGGGTTAGGGTTAGGGTTAGGGTTAGGGTTAGGGTTAGGGTTAGGGTAGGGTTAGGGTTAGGGTTAGGGTTAGGGTTAGGGTTAGGGTTAGGGTTAGGGTTAGGGTTAGGGTTAGGGTTAGGGTTAGGGTTAGGGTTAGGGTTAGGTTAGGTTAGGGTTAGGGTTAGGTTAGGGTTAGGGTTAGGGTTAGGGTTAGGGTTAGGGTTAGGGTTAGGGTTAGGTTAGGGTTAGGGTTAGGGTTGTGGTTAGGGTTAGGGGATTAGGGTTAGGGTTAGGGTTAGGGTTAGGGTTAGGAGGGGGTTAGGGTTAGGGTTAGGGTTAGGGTTAGGGTTAGGGTTAGGGTTAGGGTTAGGGTTAGGGTTAGGGTTAGGGTTAGGGTTAGGGTTAGGGTTAGGGTTAGGGTTAGGTTAGGGTTAGGGTTAGGGTTAGGGTTAGGGTTAGGGTTAGGGTTAGGGTTAGGGTTAGGGTTAGGGTTAGGGTTAGGGTTAGGGTTAGGGTTAGGGTTAGGGTTAGGGTTAGGGTTAGGGTTAGGGTTAGGGTTAGGGTTAGGGTTAGGGTTAGGGTTAGGGTTAGGGTTAGGGTTAGGGTTAGGGTTAGGGTTAGGGTTAGGGTTAGGGTTAGGGTTAGGGTTAGGGTTAGGGTTAGGGTTAGGGTTAGGGTTAGGGTTAGGGTTAGGGTTAGGGTTAGGGTTAGGGTTAGGGTTAGGGTTAGGGTTAGGGTTAGGGTTAGGGTTAGGGTTTAGGGTTAGGGTTAGGGTTAGGGTTAGGGTTAGGGTTAGGGTTAGGGTTAGGGTTAGGGTTAGGGTTAGGGTTAGGGTTAGGGTTAGGGTTAGGGTTAGGGTTAGGGTTAGGGTTAGGTTAGGGTTAGGGTTAGGGTTAGGGTTAGGGTTAGGGTTAGGGTTAGGGTTAGGGTTAGGGTTAGGGTTAGGGTTAGGGTTAGGGTTAGGGTTAGGGTTAGGGTTAGGGTTAGGGTTAGGGTTAGGGTTAGGGTTAGGGTTAGGGTTAGGGTTAGGGTTAGGGTTAGGGTTAGGGTTAGGGTTAGGGTTAGGGTTAGGGTTAGGGTTAGGTTAGGGTTAGGGTTAGGGTTAGGGTTAGGGTTAGGGTTAGGGTTAGGGTTAGGGTTAGGGTTAGGGTTAGGGTTAGGGTTAGGGTTAGGGTTAGGGTTAGGGTTAGGGTTAGGGTTAGGGTTAGGGTTAGGGTTAGGGTTAGGGTTAGGGTTAGGGTTAGGGTTAGGGTTAGGGTTAGGGTTAGGGTTAGGGTTAGGGTTAGGGTTAGGGTTAGGGTTAGGGTTAGGGTTAGGGTTAGGGTTAGGGTTAGGGTTAGGGTTAGGGTTAGGGTTAGGGTTAGGGTTAGGGTTAGGGTTAGGGGTTAGGGTTAGGGTTAGGGTTAGGGTTAGGGTTAGGGTTAGGGTTAGGGTTAGGGTTAGGGTTAGGGTTAGGGTTAGGGTTAGGGTTAGGGTTAGGGTTAGGGTTAGGGTTAGGGTTAGGGTTAGGGTTAGGGTTAGGGTTAGGGTTAGGGTTAGGGTTAGGGTTAGGGTTAGGGTTAGGGTTAGGGTTAGGGTTAGGGTTAGGGTTAGGGTTAGGGTTAGGGTTAGGGTTAGGGTTAGGGTTAGGGTTAGGGTTAGGGTTAGGGTTAGGGTTAGGGTTAGGGTTAGGGTTAGGGTTAGGGTTAGGGTTAGGGTTAGGGTTAGGGTTAGGGTTAGGGTTAGGGTTAGGGTTAGGGTTAGGGTTAGGGTTAGGGTTAGGGTTAGGGTTAGGGTTAGGGTTAGGGTTAGGGTTAGGGTTAGGGTTAGGGTTAGGGTTAGGGTTAGGGTTAGGGTTAGGGTTAGGGTTAGGGTTAGGGTTAGGGTTAGGGTTAGGTTAGGTTAAGGGGTTAGGGTTAGGGTTAGGGTTAGGGTTAGGGTTAGGGTTAGGGTTAGGGTTAGGGTTAGGGTTAGGGTTAGGGTTAGGTTAGGGTTAGGGTTAGGGTTAGGGTTAGGGGGTTAGGGTTAGGGTTAGGGTTAGGGTTAGGGTTAGGGTTAGGGTTAGGGTTAGGGTTAGGGTTAGGGTTAGGGTTAGGGTTAGGGTTAGGGTTAGGGTTAGGGTTAGGGTTAGGGTTGGTTAGGGTTAGGGTTAGGGTTAGGGTTAGGGTTAGGGTTAGGGTTAGGGTTAGGGTTAGGGTTAGGGTTAGGGTTAGGGTAGGGTTAGGGTTAGGGTTAGGGTTAGGGTTAGGGTTAGGGTTAGGGTTAGGGTTAGGGTTAGGGTTAGGGTTAGGGTTAGGGTTAGGGTTAGGGTTAGGGTTAGGGTTAGGGTTAGGGTTAGGGTTAGGGTTAGGGTTAGGGTTAGGGTTAGGGTTAGGGTTAGGGTTAGGGTTAGGGTTAGGGTTAGGGTTAGGGTTAGGGTTAGGGTTAGGGTTAGGGTTAGGGTTAGGGTTAGGGTTAGGGTTAGGGTTAGGGTTAGGGTTAGGGTTAGGGTTAGGGTTAGGGTTAGGGTTAGGGTTAGGGTTAGGGTTAGGGTTAGGGTTAGGGTTAGGGTTAGGGTTAGGGTTAGGGTTAGGGTTAGGGTTAGGGTTAGGGTTAGGGTTAGGGTTAGGGTTAGGGTTAGGGTTAGGGTTAGGGTTAGGGTTAGGGTTAGGGTTAGGGTTAGGGTTAGGGTTAGGGTTAGGGTTAGGGTTAGGGTTAGGTTAGGGTTAGGGTTAGGGTTAGGGTTAGGGTTAGGGT